>NW_028234041.1:25000-42500 GCF_037954325.1 Fistularia commersonii | reverse complement strand
TCATCACACATGTCTTTATGATTTTCAGTCCATGCCTCAGCCGGCCTGAAGCTCCACTGATGCGCATGTGCGGATGCCTCTATCTAGCGGACATAAAATAAAGACAATCATTCAAATGTGAATGAGTCGGCGTGATGCTCCGGGATGTGTGGAGCTCAGGGAGCTCCACGAGTGAGGGAGTTAAGTTAGGGCGGGGGTGCAAGTAGGCTCTAGGATTCCCCGAGTCGGGGCGAGCGATGGGTTTAGAGGCGTATCGCATTGAAGATAATGGCCGCATATCCTTCTTGGACTTTTCTAAAGCCTTTGACTCGGTCGAACATCCATTTATCATAGCAACGCTCGAACATTTTGGATTTGGTTAAATATTCAGGAATGTGATCCGTGGGCTCTATGAGAATATTCATAGCTGTGTCACCCTGCCAAGCGGCACCACTCCGAGCTTCCATGTTGATGTGGGAATCCCCCAAGGTTGCCCCATCTCACCCTATTTATTTATAATTGCTACCGAAATGCTAGCCGTTTATGTTGAAAAGAGCAACGATATCCAAAAGTTAGACGTGCTGGGGACTGAAATTGTTATTAGCCTGCTGGCAGATGACACAACCTTAGTTTTGAAAAATGAACATCAAGTCCCAATAAGTGCCGAAAACAACCAAAACATTCTCCAAGGCTTCAGGATTGTCATTAAACTTAAAGAAATGCAAACTTCTTGCGCTGCATGACTCGCCACTAAAGGAAATCAGCGATGTTTCCATGAAATCAGAAATAAAATACTTGAGCATTTTCCTATCCAAGGACCAAACGTTAAATCAATCCAGGAACATTGAATCTAAACTGAATCAAAGTAAAGCTTAATTCTAATATATGGCTCCAGAGAGATTTATCAATATTAGGCCGGATATATTTGACTAAAATGGATGTGTTTATCCAGATGTATATACCCAGCGTATTCCAATGCTGCTCCAAATCAACTCGTAAAATCTGTTAACCAAATCAATTTCAACTTTATCTGGAGGAACAGACCACACCATCTAAGAAAAATCACATATGGTGAAAGAAACAAGTGAAGGAGGGCTGAAAGTGATAGAGTCGGACTGCTTGAATGGGACATTGAAGGTGAACTGGTTGAAATCCTGGATCAAACCTCATCGTTCTTTCTGGTATTGTACTCCAAACTACTTATTCAACAAAGTCGGCGGCCTGAGTCTTCTGCTTATCTCTGACTTGGATATCAACAAGATTCCTGTCAAATGTTCAGAGTTCCATAAACAAATATTATTATACTGGAAAATGATATACGTACACAATTTCTCACCACACAGTATAATAGTTTGGAACAATCGATATGTACTGCATGGCAACAAACCTCTGTTTTACAAGGAATGCTTTGAGAAAGGTATATGGTCGATAATTGACTTGATGGATGACACTGGCAGTCCTCTGGACAATGAGCAGTTCTGTACTACACACAGATTCAAGCCTCCCATATTAGAGTTGCTAAAGTTACGAAACGCACTGCCTCGACAATTTGTATTCCTGACCAAAAATATAATGACGCACCGAACCGTACAACCACAGTTACCCCGACTATCACTCCAGGGAATCTCAATTGTGGACAGAAAGCGCGGCAACTCCTTTATTAGGAAATGTTTCACAGGAAACTTATTCCCTGGACGTCAAAAAAAAAAAAAAGGATATTTTAAATAAATTTGATGAGGAATCGATTGCCACGCTGCGAACCATGTATCTGACTCTACCCATACCCCCAAGGCAAAAGAGACCCACTTCAAAATTATGACTGACATCTACCCATCTAAGGAATTATCGAGGGTACGCTTTAATTTTGAAGATAATATTTGTACATTTTGTGAAGACAACATTGAAACCACTGACCATATATTTTTTCTCCTTCTCATTCCATCGTCACCAGTTTCCTTCTCAAAAGATGATATAACATTCTGTTTACTTATAAGCAACATAACAGATGAACTCTGTGTCAATGTTCTTTTAGGCCTGGCCAAGTTCTTCATTCACAAGAACAGAATGCAAAAATGCTCCCCAAATTTTAATGTCTTCATAAACGATTTTGAAATATAAAAAAAAAAAAAAAAAAATCCTTAAAACTTATGGAAAAATCCAAAAACTAAAAAATATAGTTACCCATGTCCGAGGTTCCTTTTTTTTTTGGTAAAAAAAAAAAAACAAAAAAAAAAAAACAACTTGATTACATGTTACATTCCCCTTGCAATTTTTTTTTTTTTTTTTCGTTTTAATTTCTTATTTGTCTATCTATTGATTTAATTACTTCCTTTTAATTTCTTTTTTTGTCTCGCACTGTAAATTTCTCACAAACCTGTAACACTATTAACTTCTCATTACATACAGAACAAATGTCCTGATGTCCGTTGCTTCCTCATCCCTGGTTGTTTCATTGACATTCAGTTCTACCTTGCTATGTTTATTTGTACATCTGTATATTTGGGTGTACTATTTATGTTCAATTAAAAACAGTTTGATGTCTGAGATTCCTTGTGAACCGCCAACTTAATTACATGTTATATTCCCCTCACAATTTTTTTTTTTCGTTTTTAATTTTATTTTTCTATCTATTTATTTAATTATATCCTTTTAATTTTCTTTTTTTGTCTAGCATTAAAAATTTCTCGCAAACCGTTAACACTATTAACTTCTGATTACTTACACCACGATTGCGCTTATGCCCCCCCACCCATCCCGCTTTTTCCGTACGGAGGCAGACACTGAGATCGAAAGCAAATGGGTGTCATTGAAATGCAGTAACAGGGTGATAACAGCCGTGTTCGAAGTGTGTAGGGGCTTATAGGAGAGCAGAAGCACGTCACGCAATTCACCTGAGTTCGGAGGATCGGGAGTACCAGGGCCCATAGCGGAGAAGCGGAAGAGCGGAGTTATGTGTCTCTTCTCAAAGGCCGGGAAGCTGGGGGGCAGCAGGACCCCTTAGAGCGGCTAATGTGAGCCTTCTCCGGACATAGATCACCCGGACTTATGACTGGAGCTCCCGGACCTCCGGGCACACACATATGTGAATGAGTGGATGAGCTAATGTCGGTTTGGTTGTGGATACGTTTCGGCCAATGCTATCAGCACAGCTATGATTATCCCCAGAACGTTGAGAACGAGCTCCCGGAACTCCAGACATGCGTATATAAAAGAGTGGAATTAAGGTGTGTGTGTGTGTGTGTGTGTGTGTGTGTGTGTGTATACGTGTGGGACAGAAGTAATGTTGGGGACAGAAATTGTTATTAGCCTGCTGGCAGATGACACAACCTTAGTTTTGAAAAATGAACATCAAGTCCCAATAAGTGCTGAAAAAAACCAAAACATTCTCCAAGGCTTCAGGATTGTCATTAAACTTAAAGAAATGCAAACTTCTTGCGCTGCATGACTCGCCACTAAAGGAAATCAGCGATGTTTCTATGAAATCAGAAATAAAATACTTGAGCATTTTCCTATTCAAGGACCAAACGTTAAATCAATCCAGGAACATTGAATCTAAACTGAATCAAAGTAAAGCTTAATTCTAATATATGGCTCCAGAGAGATTTATCAATATTAGGCCGGATATATTTGACTAAAATGGATGTGTTTATCCAGATGTATATACCCAGCGTATTCCAATGCTGCTCCAAATCAACTCGTATAATCTGTTAACCAAATCAATTTCAACTTTATCTGGAGGAACAGACCACACCATCTAAGAAAAATCACATATGGTGAAAGAAACAAGTGAAGGAGGGCTGAAAGTGATAGAGTCGGACTGCTTGAATGGGACATTGAAGGTGAACTGGTTGAAATCCTGGATCAAACCTCATCGTTCTTTCTGGTATTGTACTCCAAACTACTTATTCAACAAAGTCGGCGGCCTGAGTCTTCTGCTTATCTCTGACTTGGATATCAACAAGATTCCTGTCAAATGTTCAGAGTTCCATAAACAAATATTATTATACTGGAAAATGATATACGTACACAATTTCTCACCACACAGTATAATAGTTTGGAACAATCGATATGTACTGCATGGCAACAAACCTCTGTTTTACAAGGAATGCTTTGAGAAAGGTATATGGTCGATAATTGACTTGATGGATGACACTGGCAGTCCTCTGGACAATGAGCAGTTCTGTACTACACACAGATTCAAGCCTCCCATATTAGAGTTGCTAAAGTTACGAAACGCACTGCCTCGACAATTTGTATTCCTGACCAAAAATATAATGACGCACCGAACCGTACAACCACAGTTACCCCGACTATCACTCCAGGGAATCTCAATTGTGGACAGAAAGCGCGGCAACTCCTTTATTAGGAAATGTTTCACAGGAAACTTATTCCCTGGACGTCAAAAAAAAAAAAAAGGATATTTTAAATAAATTTGATGAGGAATCGATTGCCACGCTGCGAACCATGTATCTGACTCTACCCATACCCCCAAGGCAAAAGAGACCCACTTCAAAATTATGACTGACATCTACCCATCTAAGGAATTATCGAGGGTACGCTTTAATTTTGAAGATAATATTTGTACATTTTGTGAAGACAACATTGAAACCACTGACCATATATTTTTTCTCCTTCTCATTCCATCGTCACCAGTTTCCTTCTCAAAAGATGATATAACATTCTGTTTACTTATAAGCAACATAACAGATGAACTCTGTGTCAATGTTCTTTTAGGCCTGGCCAAGTTCTTCATTCACAAGAACAGAATGCAAAAATGCTCCCCAAATTTTAATGTCTTCATAAACGATTTTGAAATATAAAAAAAAAAAAAAAAAAATCCTTAAAACTTATGGAAAAATCCAAAAACTAAAAAATATAGTTACCCATGTCCGAGGTTCCTTTTTTTTTTGGTAAAAAAAAAAAAAAAAAAAAAAAAAAAACAACTTGATTACATGTTACATTCCCCTTGCAATTTTTTTTTTTTTTTTTTCGTTTTAATTTCTTATTTGTCTATCTATTGATTTAATTACTTCCTTTTAATTTCTTTTTTTGTCTCGCACTGTAAATTTCTCACAAACCTGTAACACTATTAACTTCTCATTACATACAGAACAAATGTCCTGATGTCCGTTGCTTCCTCATCCCTGGTTGTTTCATTGACATTCAGTTCTACCTTGCTATGTTTATTTGTACATTTGTATATTTGGGTGTACTATTTATGTTCAATTAAAAACAGTTTGATGTCTGAGATTCCTTGTGAACCGCCAACTTAATTACATGTTATATTCCCCTCACAATTTTTTTTTTTCGTTTTTAATTTTATTTTTCTATCTATTTATTTAATTATATCCTTCTAATTTTCTTTTTTTGTCTAGCATTAAAAATTTCTCGCAAACCGTTAACACTATTAACTTCTGATTACTTACACCACGAATGCGCTTATGCCCCCCCACCCATCCCGCTTTTTCCGTACGGAGGCAGACACTGAGATCGAAAGCAAATGGGTGTCATTGAAATGCAGTAACAGGGTGATAACAGCCGTGTTCGAAGTGTGTAGGGGCTTATAGGAGAGCAGAAGCACGTCACGCAATTCACCTGAGTTCGGAGGATCGGGAGTACCAGGGCCCATAGCGGAGAAGCGGAAGAGCGGAGTTATGTGTCTCTTCTCAAAGGCGGGGAAACTGGGGGGCAGCAGGACCCCTTAGACCGGCTAATGTGAGTCTTCTCCGGACATAGATCACCCGGACTTATGACTGGAGCTCCCGGACCTCTGGGCACACACATATGTGAATGAGTGGATGAGCTAATGTTGGTTTGGTTGTGGATACGTTTCGGCCAATGCTATCAGCACAGCTATGATTATCCCCAGAACGTTGAGAACGAGCTCCCGGAACTCCAGACATGCGTATATAAAAGAGTGGAATTAAGGTGTGTGTGTGTGTGTGTGTGTGTGTGTGTGTGTGTGTGTGTGTGTGTGTATACGTGTGGGACAGAAGTAATGTTGGGGACAGAAATTGTTATTAGCCTGCTGGCAGATGACACAACCTTAGTTTTGAAAAATGAACATCAAGTCCCAATAAGTGCTGAAAACAACCAAAACATTCTCCAAGGCTTCAGGATTGTCATTAAACTTAAAGAAATGCAAACTTCTTGCGCTGCATGACTCGCCACTAAAGGAAATCAGCGATGTTTCCATGAAATCAGAAATAAAATACTTGAGCATTTTCCTATCCAAGGACCAAACGTTAAATCAATCCAGGAACATTGAATCTAAACTGAATCAAAGTAAAGCTTAATTCTAATATATGGCTCCAGAGAGATTTATCAATATTAGGCCGGATATATTTGACTAAAATGGATGTGTTTATCCAGATGTATATACCCAGCGTATTCCAATGCTGCTCCAAATCAACTCGTAAAATCTGTTAACCAAATCAATTTCAACTTTATCTGGAGGAACAGACCACACCATCTAAGAAAAATCACATATGGTGAAAGAAACAAGTGAAGGAGGGCTGAAAGTGATAGAGTCGGACTGCTTGAATGGGACATTGAAGGTGAACTGGTTGAAATCCTGGATCAAACCTCATCGTTCTTTCTGGTATTGTACTCCAAACTACTTATTCAACAAAGTCGGCGGCCTGAGTCTTCTGCTTATCTCTGACTTGGATATCAACAAGATTCCTGTCAAATGTTCAGAGTTCCATAAACAAATATTATTATACTGGAAAATGATATACGTACACAATTTCTCACCACACAGTATAATAGTTTGGAACAATCGATATGTACTGCATGGCAACAAACCTCTGTTTTACAAGGAATGCTTTGAGAAAGGTATATGGTCGATAATTGACTTGATGGATGACACTGGCAGTCCTCTGGACAATGAGCAGTTCTGTACTACACACAGATTCAAGCCTCCCATATTAGAGTTGCTAAAGTTACGAAACGCACTGCCTCGACAATTTGTATTCCTGACCAAAAATATAATGACGCACCGAACCGTACAACCACAGTTACCCCGACTATCACTCCAGGGAATCTCAATTGTGGACAAAAAGCGCGGCAACTCCTTTATTAGGAAATGTTTCACAGGAAACTTATTCCCTGGACGTCAAAAAAAAAAAAAAGGATATTTTAAATAAATTTGATGAGGAATCGATTGCCACGCTGCGAACCATGTATCTGACTCTACCCATACCCCCAAGGCAAAAGAGACCCACTTCAAAATTATGACTGACATCTACCCATCTAAGGAATTATCGAGGGTACGCTTTAATTTTGAAGATAATATTTGTACATTTTGTGAAGACAACATTGAAACCACTGACCATATATTTTTTCTCCTTCTCATTCCATCGTCACCAGTTTCCTTCTCAAAAGATGATATAACATTCTGTTTACTTATAAGCAACATAACAGATGAACTCTGTGTCAATGTTCTTTTAGGCCTGGCCAAGTTCTTCATTCACAAGAACAGAATGCAAAAATGCTCCCCAAATTTTAATGTCTTCATAAACGATTTTGAAATATAAAAAAAAAAAAAAAAAATCCTTAAAACTTATGGAAAAATCCAAAAACTAAAAAATATAGTTACCCATGTCCGAGGTTCCTTTTTTTTTTGGTAAAAAAAAAAAACAAAAAAAAAACAACAACTTGATTACATGTTACATTCCCCTTGCAATTTTTTTTTTTTTTTTTTCGTTTTAATTTCTTATTTGTCTATCTATTGATTTAATTACTTCCTTTTAATTTCTTTTTTTGTCTCGCACTGTAAATTTCTCACAAACCTGTAACACTATTAACTTCTCATTACATACAGAACAAATGTCCTGATGTCCGTTGCTTCCTCATCCCTGGTTGTTTCATTGACATTCAGTTCTACCTTGCTATGTTTATTTGTACATCTGTATATTTGGGTGTACTATTTATGTTCAATTAAAAACAGTTTGATGTCTGAGATTCCTTGTGAACCGCCAACTTAATTACATGTTATATTCCCCTCACAATTTTTTTTTTTCGTTTTTAATTTTATTTTTCTATCTATTTATTTAATTATATCCTTTTAATTTTCTTTTTTTGTCTAGCATTAAAAATTTCTCGCAAACCGTTAACACTATTAACTTCTGATTACTTACACCACGAATGCGCTTATGCCCCCCCACCCATCCCGCTTTTTCCGTACGGAGGCAGACACTGAGATCGAAAGCAAATGGGTGTCATTGAAATGCAGTAACAGGGTGATAACAGCCGTGTTCGAAGTGTGTAGGGGCTTATAGGAGAGCAGAAGCACGTCACGCAATTCACCTGAGTTCGGAGGATCGGGAGTACCAGGGCCCATAGCGGAGAAGCGGAAGAGCGGAGTTATGTGTCTCTTCTCAAAGGCCGGGAAGCTGGGGGGCAGCAGGACCCCTTAGAGCGGCTAATGTGAGCCTTCTCCGGACATAGATCACCCGGACTTATGACTGGAGCTCCCGGACCTCCGGGCACACACATATGTGAATGAGTGGATGAGCTAATGTCGGTTTGGTTGTGGATACGTTTCGGCCAATGCTATCAGCACAGCTATGATTATCCCCAGAACGTTGAGAACGAGCTCCCGGAACTCCAGACATGCGTATATAAAAGAGTGGAATTAAGGTGTGTGTGTGTGTGTGTGTGTGTGTGTGTGTGTGTATACGTGTGGGACAGAAGTAATGTTGGGGACAGAAATTGTTATTAGCCTGCTGGCAGATGACACAACCTTAGTTTTGAAAAATGAACATCAAGTCCCAATAAGTGCTGAAAAAAACCAAAACATTCTCCAAGGCTTCAGGATTGTCATTAAACTTAAAGAAATGCAAACTTCTTGCGCTGCATGACTCGCCACTAAAGGAAATCAGCGATGTTTCTATGAAATCAGAAATAAAATACTTGAGCATTTTCCTATCCAAGGACCAAACGTTAAATCAATCCAGGAACATTGAATCTAAACTGAATCAAAGTAAAGCTTAATTCTAATATATGGCTCCAGAGAGATTTATCAATATTAGGCCGGATATATTTGACTAAAATGGATGTGTTTATCCAGATGTATATACCCAGCGTATTCCAATGCTGCTCCAAATCAACTCGTAAAATCTGTTAACCAAATCAATTTCAACTTTATCTGGAGGAACAGACCACACCATCTAAGAAAAATCACATATGGTGAAAGAAACAAGTGAAGGAGGGCTGAAAGTGATAGAGTCGGACTGCTTGAATGGGACATTGAAGGTGAACTGGTTGAAATCCTGGATCAAACCTCATCGTTCTTTCTGGTATTGTACTCCAAACTACTTATTCAACAAAGTCGGCGGCCTGAGTCTTCTGCTTATCTCTGACTTGGATATCAACAAGATTCCTGTCAAATGTTCAGAGTTCCATAAACAAATATTATTATACTGGAAAATGATATACGTACACAATTTCTCACCACACAGTATAATAGTTTGGAACAATCGATATGTACTGCATGGCAACAAACCTCTGTTTTACAAGGAATGCTTTGAGAAAGGTATATGGTCGATAATTGACTTGATGGATGACACTGGCAGTCCTCTGGACAATGAGCAGTTCTGTACTACACACAGATTCAAGCCTCCCATATTAGAGTTGCTAAAGTTACGAAACGCACTGCCTCGACAATTTGTATTCCTGACCAAAAATATAATGACGCACCGAACCGTACAACCACAGTTACCCCGACTATCACTCCAGGGAATCTCAATTGTGGACAGAAAGCGCGGCAACTCCTTTATTAGGAAATGTTTCACAGGAAACTTATTCCCTGGACGTCAAAAAAAAAAAAAAGGATATTTTAAATAAATTTGATGAGGAATCGATTGCCACGCTGCGAACCATGTATCTGACTCTACCCATACCCCCAAGGCAAAAGAGACCCACTTCAAAATTATGACTGACATCTACCCATCTAAGGAATTATCGAGGGTACGCTTTAATTTTGAAGATAATATTTGTACATTTTGTGAAGACAACATTGAAACCACTGACCATATATTTTTTCTCCTTCTCATTCCATCGTCACCAGTTTCCTTCTCAAAAGATGATATAACATTCTGTTTACTTATAAGCAACATAACAGATGAACTCTGTGTCAATGTTCTTTTAGGCCTGGCCAAGTTCTTCATTCACAAGAACAGAATGCAAAAATGCTCCCCAAATTTTAATGTCTTCATAAACGATTTTGAAATATAAAAAAAAAAAAAAAAAAATCCTTAAAACTTATGGAAAAATCCAAAAACTAAAAAATATAGTTACCCATGTCCGAGGTTCCTTTTTTTTTTGGTAAAAAAAAAAAACAAAAAAAAAAAAACAACTTGATTACATGTTACATTCCCCTTGCAATTTTTTTTTTTTTTTTTCGTTTTAATTTCTTATTTGTCTATCTATTGATTTAATTACTTCCTTTTAATTTCTTTTTTTGTCTCGCACTGTAAATTTCTCACAAACCTGTAACACTATTAACTTCTCATTACATACAGAACAAATGTCCTGATGTCCGTTGCTTCCTCATCCCTGGTTGTTTCATTGACATTCAGTTCTACCTTGCTATGTTTATTTGTACATCTGTATATTTGGGTGTACTATTTATGTTCAATTAAAAACAGTTTGATGTCTGAGATTCCTTGTGAACCGCCAACTTAATTACATGTTATATTCCCCTCACAATTTTTTTTTTTCGTTTTTAATTTTATTTTTCTATCTATTTATTTAATTATATCCTTTTAATTTTCTTTTTTTGTCTAGCATTAAAAATTTCTCGCAAACCGTTAACACTATTAACTTCTGATTACTTACACCACGAATGCGCTTATGCCCCCCCACCCATCCCGCTTTTTCCGTACGGAGGCAGACACTGAGATCGAAAGCAAATGGGTGTCATTGAAATGCAGTAACAGGGTGATAACAGCCGTGTTCGAAGTGTGTAGGGGCTTATAGGAGAGCAGAAGCACGTCACGCAATTCACCTGAGTTCGGAGGATCGGGAGTACCAGGGCCCATAGCGGAGAAGCGGAAGAGCGGAGTTATGTGTCTCTTCTCAAAGGCCGGGAAGCTGGGGGGCAGCAGGACCCCTTAGAGCGGCTAATGTGAGCCTTCTCCGGACATAGATCACCCGGACTTATGACTGGAGCTCCCGGACCTCCGGGCACACACATATGTGAATGAGTGGATGAGCTAATGTCGGTTTGGTTGTGGATACGTTTCGGCCAATGCTATCAGCACAGCTATGATTATCCCCAGAACGTTGAGAACGAGCTCCCGGAACTCCAGACATGCGTATATAAAAGAGTGGAATTAAGGTGTGTGTGTGTGTGTGTGTGTGTGTGTGTGTGTGTATACGTGTGGGACAGAAGTAATGTTGGGGACAGAAATTGTTATTAGCCTGCTGGCAGATGACACAACCTTAGTTTTGAAAAATGAACATCAAGTCCCAATAAGTGCTGAAAAAAACCAAAACATTCTCCAAGGCTTCAGGATTGTCATTAAACTTAAAGAAATGCAAACTTCTTGCGCTGCATGACTCGCCACTAAAGGAAATCAGCGATGTTTCTATGAAATCAGAAATAAAATACTTGAGCATTTTCCTATCCAAGGACCAAACGTTAAATCAATCCAGGAACATTGAATCTAAACTGAATCAAAGTAAAGCTTAATTCTAATATATGGCTCCAGAGAGATTTATCAATATTAGGCCGGATATATTTGACTAAAATGGATGTGTTTATCCAGATGTATATACCCAGCGTATTCCAATGCTGCTCCAAATCAACTCGTAAAATCTGTTAACCAAATCAATTTCAACTTTATCTGGAGGAACAGACCACACCATCTAAGAAAAATCACATATGGTGAAAGAAACAAGTGAAGGAGGGCTGAAAGTGATAGAGTCGGACTGCTTGAATGGGACATTGAAGGTGAACTGGTTGAAATCCTGGATCAAACCTCATCGTTCTTTCTGGTATTGTACTCCAAACTACTTATTCAACAAAGTCGGCGGCCTGAGTCTTCTGCTTATCTCTGACTTGGATATCAACAAGATTCCTGTCAAATGTTCAGAGTTCCATAAACAAATATTATTATACTGGAAAATGATATACGTACACAATTTCTCACCACACAGTATAATAGTTTGGAACAATCGATATGTACTGCATGGCAACAAACCTCTGTTTTACAAGGAATGCTTTGAGAAAGGTATATGGTCGATAATTGACTTGATGGATGACACTGGCAGTCCTCTGGACAATGAGCAGTTCTGTACTACACACAGATTCAAGCCTCCCATATTAGAGTTGCTAAAGTTACGAAACGCACTGCCTCGACAATTTGTATTCCTGACCAAAAATATAATGACGCACCGAACCGTACAACCACAGTTACCCCGACTATCACTCCAGGGAATCTCAATTGTGGACAGAAAGCGCGGCAACTCCTTTATTAGGAAATGTTTCACAGGAAACTTATTCCCTGGACGTCAAAAAAAAAAAAAAGGATATTTTAAATAAATTTGATGAGGAATCGATTGCCACGCTGCGAACTATGTATCTGACTCTACCCATACCCCCAAGGCAAAAGAGACCCACTTCAAAATTATGACTGACATCTACCCATCTAAGGAATTATCGAGGGTACGCTTTAATTTTGAAGATAATATTTGTACATTTTGTGAAGACAACATTGAAACCACTGACCATATATTTTTTCTCCTTCTCATTCCATCGTCACCAGTTTCCTTCTCAAAAGATGATATAACATTCTGTTTACTTATAAGCAACATAACAGATGAACTCTGTGTCAATGTTCTTTTAGGCCTGGCCAAGTTCTTCATTCACAAGAACAGAATGCAAAAATGCTCCCCAAATTTTAATGTCTTCATAAACGATTTTGAAATATAAAAAAAAAAAAAAAAATCCTTAAAACTTATGGAAAAATCCGAAAACAAAAAAATATAGTTACCCATGTCCGAGGTTCCTTTTTTTTTTGGTAAAAAAAAAAAAAAAAAAAAAAAAAAACAACTTGATTACATGTTACATTCCCCTTGCAATTTTTTTTTTTTTTTTTCGTTTTAATTTCTTATTTGTCTATCTATTGATTTAATTACTTCCTTTTAATTTCTTTTTTTGTCTCGCACTGTAAATTTCTCACAAACCTGTAACACTATTAACTTCTCATTACATACAGAACAAATGTCCTGATGTCCGTTGCTTCCTCATCCCTGGTTGTTTCATTGACATTCAGTTCTACCTTGCTATGTTTATTTGTACATTTGTATATTTGGGTGTACTATTTATGTTCAATTAAAAACAGTTTGATGTCTGAGATTCCTTGTGAACCGCCAACTTAATTACATGTTATATTCCCCTCACAATTTTTTTTTTTCGTTTTTAATTTTATTTTTCTATCTATTTATTTAATTATATCCTTCTAATTTTCTTTTTTTGTCTAGCATTAAAAATTTCTCGCAAACCGTTAACACTATTAACTTCTGATTACTTACAGCACGATTGCGCTTATGCCCCCCCACCCATCCCGCTTTTTCCGTACGGAGGCAGACACTGAGATCGAAAGCAAATGGGTGTCATTGAAATGCAGTAACAGGGTGATAACAGCCGTGTTCGAAGTGTGTAGGGGCTTATAGGAGAGCAGAAGCACGTCACGCAATTCACCTGAGTTCGGAGGATCGGGAGTACCAGGGCCCATAGCGGAGAAGCGGAAGAGCGGAGTTATGTGTCTCTTCTCAAAGGCGGGGAAGCTGGGGGGCAGCAGGACCCCTTAGACCGGCTAAGGTGAGCCTACTCCGGACAGAGATCACCCGGAGTTATGACTGGAGCTCCCGGACCTCTGGGCACACACATATGTGAATGACTGGATGAGCTAATGTTGGTTTGGTTGTGGATACATTTCGGCCAATGCTATCAGCACAGCGATGATGAGTTCAGGTGTGTCTGTGTGTGTTTGTGTGTTTGTGTGTGTGTGTGTGTGTGTGTGTGTGTGTGCGTGTGTTTGTGTGTGTGTGAGAGTTTGTTTTTGTGGGTTGGGGGGGGTTCCCGCGGACACGGAGTACCAGGGCCTGGAGCGGATGAGGTGAGGAGCGGAGGAGAGCAGAAGCCCGGACCGTGATTCGCTTGTGTCCAGCGGTTCGGGTTTTCCAGGGCCCGAAACGGAGGAGCGGAGGAGCGGAGGAGCGGAGGAGCGGAGGAGCGGAGGAGCGGAGGAGCGGAGGAGCGGAGGACAGCAAAACCCCTTTCTGCAATTCGCCTGAGTCCGGCGGATCGGTAGTACCTGGTTCCGCAGCGGATGAGCGGAGGAGTGGAGGAGATGTTTCTCTTCTCAGAGGCGGCGAGGGGGGGGGGGCAGGACCCCTTACCCTTATCCCCCCCGGACGTTTGAGTGGAGCTCCCGGACCTCCGGGCACGCACATGCGAATGACTGGATCACAGGGAGTGCCAGGGCCTGGAGCGGATGAGCAGAGGAGAGGCGGAGGGCAGAAGCCCGGCCCTGTTCAAGAGTTCCAGGGTCCAAAGCGGGGGAGCGAAGAAGCGGAGGAGGGGAGGAGAGCAGAAGAGCAAAAAACTGGCCCGGAATTCACCGAAGTCCCGCGGATCGGGAGTTCCAGGGCCCGGAGCGGAAGAGCGGAGGAGCGGAGGAGAGGAGGAGCGGAGCAAAGCTAAGCCCGTCTTAACAACAAGGAAATTACAGATGAGGCTATAATTTCTAATGAAAACTTTAAATTCTATAGCCACGTATACACTTCGACATTGTCAAAAAGCGATTGTGACTCCTTTCCATTAAATATTCCTCAATATATCCCAAAAATAAACAACAAACAATATATGTTTGTTTATATATGTTTATATATAAACAACAAAACATATACAGTTTGATGTCTGAGATTCCTTGTGAATCGCCAACTTAATTACATGTCGTATTCCCCTTGCATTTTTTTTTTTTGGTTTTAATTTCATTTGTCTATCTATTTATCTAATTATTTCCTTTTAATTTCGTTTTTTGTCTAGCACTGTAAATTTCTCACAAACCTGTAACACTATTAACTTCTCATTACATACAGAACAAATGTCCTCATGTCCGTTGCTTCCTCATGCCTGGTTGTTTCATTGACATTCAGTTCTACCTTGCTATGTTTATTTGTACATTTGTATATTTGGGTGTACTATTTATGTTCAATTAAAAACAGTTTGATGTCTGAGATTCCCTGTGAACCGCCAACTTAATTACATGTTATATTCCCCTCACAATTTTTTTTTTTTCGTTTTTAATTTTATTTTTCTATCTATTTATTTAATTATATCCTTTTAATTTTCTTTTTTTGTCTAGCATTAAAAATTTCTCGCAAACCGTTAACACTATTAACTTCTGATTACTTACAGCACGAATGCGCTTATGCCCCCCCACCCCCCACCCCCCCGCTTTTTCCGTACGGTGGCAGACACTGAGATCGAAAGCAAATGGGTGTCATTGAAATGCAGTAACAGGGTGATAACAGCCGTGTTCGAAGTGTGTAGGGGCTTATAGTAGAGCAGAAGCACGTCACGCAATTCACCTGAGTTCGGAGGATCGGGAGTACCAGGGCCCATAGCGGAGAAGCGGAAGAGCGGAGTTATGTGTCTCTTCTCAAAGGCCGGGAAGCTGGGGGGCAGCAGGACCCCTTAGAGCGGCTAATGTGAGCCTTCTCCGGACATAGATCACCCGGACTTATGACTGGAGCTCCCGGACCTCTGGGCACACACATATGTGAATGAGTGGATGAGCTAATGTTGGTTTGGTTGTGGAAACGTTTCGGCCAATGCTATTAGCACAGCTATGATGAGTTCAGGTGTGTCTGTGTGTGTTTGTGTGTTTGTGTGTGTGTGTGTGTGTGTGTGTGTGCGTGTGTTTGTGTGTGTGTGAGAGTTTGTTTTTGTGGGTTGGGGGGGGTTCCCGCGGACACGGAGTACCAGGGCCTGGAGCGGATGAGGTGAGGAGCGGAGGAGAGCAGAAGCCCGGACCGTGATTCGCTTGTGTCCAGCGGTTCGGGAGTTCCAGGGCCCGAAACGGAGGAGCGGAGGAGCGGAGGACGGCAAAACCCCTTTCTGCAATTCGCCTGAGTCCGGCGGATCGGTAATACCTGGTTCCGCAGCGGAGGAGCGGAGGAGTGGAGGAGATGTTTCTCTTCTCAGAGGCGGCGAGGAGGGGGGGAGAGGGACAGGACCCCTTACCCTTACCCCCCCCGGACGTTTGAGTGGAGCTCCCGGACCTCCGGGCACGCACATGCGAATGACTGGATCACAGGGAGTGCCAGGGCCTGGAGCGGATGAGCAGAGGAGAGGCGGAGGGCAGAAGCCCGGCCCTGTTCAAGAGTTCCAGGGTCCAAAGCGGGGGAGCGAAGAAGCGGAGGAGGGGAGGAGAGCAGAAGAGCAAAAAAACTGGCCCGGAATTCACCGAAGTCCCGCGGATCGGGAGTTCCAGGGCCCGGAGCGGAAGAGCGGAGGAGAGGAGGAGCGGAGCAAAGCGGAAGCCCGTCTTAACAACAAGGAAATTACAGATGAGGCTATCATTTCCAATGAAAACTTTAAATTCTATAGCCACCTATACACTTCGACATTGTCAAAAAGCGATTGTGACTCCTTTCCATTAAATATTCCTCAATATATCCCAAAAATAAACAACAAACAATATATGTTTGTTTATATATGTTTATATATAAACAACAAAAAATATACAGTTTGATGTCTGAGATTCCTTGTGAATCGCCAACTTAATTACATGTCGTATTCCCCTTGCATTTTTTTTTTTCGGTTTTAATTTCATTGGTCTATCTATTTATTTAATTATTTCCTTTTAATTTCTTTTTTTGTCTAGCAATGTAAATTTCTCACAAACCGTTAACACTATTAACTTCTGATTACATACAGAACGAATGTCCTTATGTCCTTTTCTTCTTCATGCCTGGTTGTTTCATTGACATTCAGTTCTACCTTGCCATGTTTATTTGTACATTTGCGTGTACTATTTATGTTCAATTAAAAAAAAAAAAAAAAAAAGAATGAGAGGCTGAGAAAATCTCCATGTCTCTCTCTCTCCCCCCTTAATGCCCCCCCCGCTTTTTCCGTACGTTGGCAGACAATGAGATCAAAAGCAAATGGGTGTCATCGTAATGCAGTAACAGGGTGATAAAGGCCATGTTAGAAGTGTGTATGGGCTTATTTTACAGGCTTTCCCCTGGTACTCCATGGATTACCAGGGGCGTTTCTGCCGTGAAGCTGAAAGGAGCTGTTTCGGTGTTCCTGTTTATAAATCCACTCAGCAATGAGGTGAAAAGCACATCGGTATCGATATAATTCGGTAACAGGGCGATAACATCCATGTATTCCGCTCTGGGCCCTGGTACTCCTCGGGGGGGTGAACGCCGGGCCGAACTAGTCCTGGTACTCCATGGAGTACCAGAGGCCCGCCGCAGTGAGAGTAAATGGAGCAAT
>NW_028234041.1:0-7500 GCF_037954325.1 Fistularia commersonii | reverse complement strand
CCTATGTTCCTGTTTTTTCTGGAAAAAGGTATTCACTACACCCATTTCCATCCCTTTTGCAAAATCTACCACCATCTGTCCCTCTGCATTCCTATCCTGGATACCATATCTGCCCATCACTTCTTCATCCCCTCTATTGCCTTCACCAACATGTCCATTGAAGTCTGCACCAATTACCACTCTCTCATTTCTGGGAATATTCTGCATCACTTCATCCAACTCATTCCAGAACTTCTCCTTCTCTTCAGGTTCACATCCCACCTGTGGCGCATAGCCACTAACAACACTGAGCATCACACCTTCAATTTCCAATTTCAGACTCATAAGTCTATCTGACATTCTTTTCACCTCTTGGACGTTCCTTACAAACTCCTCCTTCAAGATGACTCCTACTCCATTTCTCTTCTTGTCAGCACCATAATAGTATAACTTAAAGCCTGCTCCTAAGCTTCTAGCCTTACTACCCTTCCACCTGGTCTCCTGGACACACAGTATATCCAGCTTCCTTCTCTGCATCGTGTCCATCAACTCTCTACCTTTTCCTGTCATAGTCCCAATATTCAAAGTCCCTACTCTCAGTCCCAGGCTCTTTCCTTTCCTCCTCTCTCTCTGCTTCCGAACACGCACTCCTCCTCTTCTTCTTCTTCTTGTTCTTCGACCCACAGTAGCCCGATTTCCATTAGTACCCTGTAGGTCATCAGTACCAATGGCGGTCGTTGTTAACCCGGTCCGCGACCCATCCGGTATGGTATAGTTATGGTTGACTCGCATGTTTGGTTTTGGCAAACGTTTTACGCCGGATGCCCCTCCTGACGCAACCCTCTGCATTTATCCGGGCTTGGGACCGGCACAGGGAGACACTGCTCCGTGCCCCCCCCCCCCAAAGGCAGGCTTGGAGAGACACGGGCCAGTGCCGCCCTGAGGCTGCATTACCCTCTCTTTCTTACATTTATTATAAAAATATGCTTATCTTCCTTTTAGCTCATCACACATGTCTTTATGATTTTCAGTCCATGCCTCAGCCGGCCTGAAGCTCCACTGATGCGCATGTGCGGATGCCTCTATCTAGCGGACATAAAATAAAGACAATCATTCAAATGTGAATGAGTCGGCGTGATGCTCCGGGATGTGTGGAGCTCAGGGAGCTCCACGAGTGAGGGAGTTAAGTTAGGGCGGGGGTGCCAGTAGGCTCTAGGATTCCCCGAGTCGGGGCGAACGATGGGTTTAGAGGCGTATCGCATTGAAGATAATGGCCGCATATCCTTCTTGGACTTTTCTAAAGCCTTTGACTCGGTCGAACATCCATTTATCATAGCAACGCTCGAACATTTTGGATTTGGTTAAATATTCAGGAATGTGATCCGTGGGCTCTATGAGAATATTCATAGCTGTGTCACCCTGCCAAGCGGCACCACTCCGAGCTTCCATGTTGATGTGGGAATCCCCCAAGGTTGCCCCATCTCACCCTATTTATTTATAATTGCTACCGAAATGCTAGCCGTTTATGTTGAAAAGAGCAACGATATCCAAAAGTTAGACGTGCTGGGGACTGAAATTGTTATTAGCCTGCTGGCAGATGACACAACCTTAGTTTTGAAAAATGAACATCAAGTCCCAATAAGTGCCGAAAACAACCAAAACATTCTCCAAGGCTTCAGGATTGTCATTAAACTTAAAGAAATGCAAACTTCTTGCGCTGCATGACTCGCCACTAAAGGAAATCAGCGATGTTTCCATGAAATCAGAAATAAAATACTTGAGCATTTTCCTATCCAAGGACCAAACGTTAAATCAATCCAGGAACATTGAATCTAAACTGAATCAAAGTAAAGCTTAATTCTAATATATGGCTCCAGAGAGATTTATCAATATTAGGCCGGATATATTTGACTAAAATGGATGTGTTTATCCAGATGTATATACCCAGCGTATTCCAATGCTGCTCCAAATCAACTCGTAAAATCTGTTAACCAAATCAATTTCAACTTTATCTGGAGGAACAGACCACACCATCTAAGAAAAATCACATATGGTGAAAGAAACAAGTGAAGGAGGGCTGAAAGTGATAGAGTCGGACTGCTTGAATGGGACATTGAAGGTGAACTGGTTGAAATCCTGGATCAAACCTCATCGTTCTTTCTGGTATTGTACTCCAAACTACTTATTCAACAAAGTCGGCGGCCTGAGTCTTCTGCTTATCTCTGACTTGGATATCAACAAGATTCCTGTCAAATGTTCAGAGTTCCATAAACAAATATTATTATACTGGAAAATGATATACGTACACAATTTCTCACCACACAGTATAATAGTTTGGAACAATCGATATGTACTGCATGGCAACAAACCTCTGTTTTACAAGGAATGCTTTGAGAAAGGTATATGGTCGATAATTGACTTGATGGATGACACTGGCAGTCCTCTGGACAATGAGCAGTTCTGTACTACACACAGATTCAAGCCTCCCATATTAGAGTTGCTAAAGTTACGAAACGCACTGCCTCGACAATTTGTATTCCTGACCAAAAATATAATGACGCACCGAACCGTACAACCACAGTTACCCCGACTATCACTCCAGGGAATCTCAATTGTGGACAGAAAGCGCGGCAACTCCTTTATTAGGAAATGTTTCACAGGAAACTTATTCCCTGGACGTCAAAAAAAAAAAAAAGGATATTTTAAATAAATTTGATGAGGAATCGATTGCCACGCTGCGAACCATGTATCTGACTCTACCCATACCCCCAAGGCAAAAGAGACCCACTTCAAAATTATGACTGACATCTACCCATCTAAGGAATTATCGAGGGTACGCTTTAATTTTGAAGATAATATTTGTACATTTTGTGAAGACAACATTGAAACCACTGACCATATATTTTTTCTCCTTCTCATTCCATCGTCACCAGTTTCCTTCTCAAAAGATGATATAACATTCTGTTTACTTATAAGCAACATAACAGATGAACTCTGTGTCAATGTTCTTTTAGGCCTGGCCAAGTTCTTCATTCACAAGAACAGAATGCAAAAATGCTCCCCAAATTTTAATGTCTTCATAAACGATTTTGAAATATAAAAAAAAAAAAAAAAAAATCCTTAAAACTTATGGAAAAATCCAAAAACTAAAAAATATAGTTACCCATGTCCGAGGTTCCTTTTTTTTTTGGTAAAAAAAAAAAAACAAAAAAAAAAAAACAACTTGATTACATGTTACATTCCCCTTGCAATTTTTTTTTTTTTTTTTCGTTTTAATTTCTTATTTGTCTATCTATTGATTTAATTACTTCCTTTTAATTTCTTTTTTTGTCTCGCACTGTAAATTTCTCACAAACCTGTAACACTATTAACTTCTCATTACATACAGAACAAATGTCCTGATGTCCGTTGCTTCCTCATCCCTGGTTGTTTCATTGACATTCAGTTCTACCTTGCTATGTTTATTTGTACATTTGTATATTTGGGTGTACTATTTATGTTCAATTAAAAACAGTTTGATGTCTGAGATTCCTTGTGAACCGCCAACTTAATTACATGTTATATTCCCCTCACAATTTTTTTTTTTCGTTTTTAATTTTATTTTTCTATCTATTTATTTAATTATATCCTTCTAATTTTCTTTTTTTGTCTAGAATTAAAAATTTCTCGCAAACCGTTAACACTATTAACTTCTGATTACTTACACCACGAATGCGCTTATGCCCCCCCACCCATCCCGCTTTTTCCGTACGGAGGCAGACACTGAGATCGAAAGCAAATGGGTGTCATTGAAATGCAGTAACAGGGTGATAACAGCCGTGTTCGAAGTGTGTAGGGGCTTATAGGAGAGCAGAAGCACGTCACGCAATTCACCTGAGTTCGGAGGATCGGGAGTACCAGGGCCCATAGCGGAGAAGCGGAAGAGCGGAGTTATGTGTCTCTTCTCAAAGGCGGGGAAACTGGGGGGCAGCAGGACCCCTTAGACCGGCTAATGTGAGTCTTCTCCGGACATAGATCACCCGGACTTATGACTGGAGCTCCCGGACCTCTGGGCACACACATATGTGAATGAGTGGATGAGCTAATGTTGGTTTGGTTGTGGATACGTTTCGGCCAATGCTATCAGCACAGCTATGATTATCCCCAGAACGTTGAGAACGAGCTCCCGGAACTCCAGACATGCGTATATAAAAGAGTGGAATTAAGGTGTGTGTGTGTGTGTGTGTGTGTGTGTGTGTGTGTGTGTGTATACGTGTGGGACAGAAGTAATGTTGGGGACAGAAATTGTTATTAGCCTGCTGGCAGATGACACAACCTTAGTTTTGAAAAATGAACATCAAGTCCCAATAAGTGCTGAAAACAACCAAAACATTCTCCAAGGCTTCAGGATTGTCATTAAACTTAAAGAAATGCAAACTTCTTGCGCTGCATGACTCGCCACTAAAGGAAATCAGCGATGTTTCCATGAAATCAGAAATAAAATACTTGAGCATTTTCCTATCCAAGGACCAAACGTTAAATCAATCCAGGAACATTGAATCTAAACTGAATCAAAGTAAAGCTTAATTCTAATATATGGCTCCAGAGAGATTTATCAATATTAGGCCGGATATATTTGACTAAAATGGATGTGTTTATCCAGATGTATATACCCAGCGTATTCCAATGCTGCTCCAAATCAACTCGTAAAATCTGTTAACCAAATCAATTTCAACTTTATCTGGAGGAACAGACCACACCATCTAAGAAAAATCACATATGGTGAAAGAAACAAGTGAAGGAGGGCTGAAAGTGATAGAGTCGGACTGCTTGAATGGGACATTGAAGGTGAACTGGTTGAAATCCTGGATCAAACCTCATCGTTCTTTCTGGTATTGTACTCCAAACTACTTATTCAACAAAGTCGGCGGCCTGAGTCTTCTGCTTATCTCTGACTTGGATATCAACAAGATTCCTGTCAAATGTTCAGAGTTCCATAAACAAATATTATTATACTGGAAAATGATATACGTACACAATTTCTCACCACACAGTATAATAGTTTGGAACAATCGATATGTACTGCATGGCAACAAACCTCTGTTTTACAAGGAATGCTTTGAGAAAGGTATATGGTCGATAATTGACTTGATGGATGACACTGGCAGTCCTCTGGACAATGAGCAGTTCTGTACTACACACAGATTCAAGCCTCCCATATTAGAGTTGCTAAAGTTACGAAACGCACTGCCTCGACAATTTGTATTCCTGACCAAAAATATAATGACGCACCGAACCGTACAACCACAGTTACCCCGACTATCACTCCAGGGAATCTCAATTGTGGACAGAAAGCGCGGCAACTCCTTTATTAGGAAATGTTTCACAGGAAACTTATTCCCTGGACGTCAAAAAAAAAAAAAAGGATATTTTAAATAAATTTGATGAGGAATCGATTGCCACGCTGCGAACCATGTATCTGACTCTACCCATACCCCCAAGGCAAAAGAGACCCACTTCAAAATTATGACTGACATCTACCCATCTAAGGAATTATCGAGGGTACGCTTTAATTTTGAAGATAATATTTGTACATTTTGTGAAGACAACATTGAAACCACTGACCATATATTTTTTCTCCTTCTCATTCCATCGTCACCAGTTTCCTTCTCAAAAGATGATATAACATTCTGTTTACTTATAAGCAACATAACAGATGAACTCTGTGTCAATGTTCTTTTAGGCCTGGCCAAGTTCTTCATTCACAAGAACAGAATGCAAAAATGCTCCCCAAATTTTAATGTCTTCATAAACGATTTTGAAATATAAAAAAAAAAAAAAAAAAATCCTTAAAACTTATGGAAAAATCCAAAAACTAAAAAATATAGTTACCCATGTCCGAGGTTCCTTTTTTTTTTGGTAAAAAAAAAAAAACAAAAAAAACAACAACTTGATTACATGTTACATTCCCCTTGCAATTTTTTTTTTTTTTTTTTCGTTTTAATTTCTTATTTGTCTATCTATTGATTTAATTACTTCCTTTTAATTTCTTTTTTTGTCTCGCACTGTAAATTTCTCACAAACCTGTAACACTATTAACTTCTCATTACATACAGAACAAATGTCCTGATGTCCGTTGCTTCCTCATCCCTGGTTGTTTCATTGACATTCAGTTCTACCTTGCTATGTTTATTTGTACATCTGTATATTTGGGTGTACTATTTATGTTCAATTAAAAACAGTTTGATGTCTGAGATTCCTTGTGAACCGCCAACTTAATTACATGTTATATTCCCCTCACAATTTTTTTTTTTCGTTTTTAATTTTATTTTTCTATCTATTTATTTAATTATATCCTTTTAATTTTTTTTTTTTGTCTAGCATTAAAAATTTCTCGCAAACCGTTAACACTATTAACTTCTGATTACTTACACCACGAATGCGCTTATGCCCCCCCACCCATCCCGCTTTTTCCGTACGGAGGCAGACACTGAGATCGAAAGCAAATGGGTGTCATTGAAATGCAGTAACAGGGTGATAACAGCCGTGTTCGAAGTGTGTAGGGGCTTATAGGAGAGCAGAAGCACGTCACGCAATTCACCTGAGTTCGGAGGATCGGGAGTACCAGGGCCCATAGCGGAGAAGCGGAAGAGCGGAGTTATGTGTCTCTTCTCAAAGGCCGGGAAGCTGGGGGGCAGCAGGACCCCTTAGAGCGGCTAATGTGAGCCTTCTCCGGACATAGATCACCCGGACTTATGACTGGAGCTCCCGGACCTCCGGGCACACACATATGTGAATGAGTGGATGAGCTAATGTCGGTTTGGTTGTGGATACGTTTCGGCCAATGCTATCAGCACAGCTATGATTATCCCCAGAACGTTGAGAACGAGCTCCCGGAACTCCAGACATGCGTATATAAAAGAGTGGAATTAAGGTGTGTGTGTGTGTGTGTGTGTGTGTGTGTGTGTGTATACGTGTGGGACAGAAGTAATGTTGGGGACAGAAATTGTTATTAGCCTGCTGGCAGATGACACAACCTTAGTTTTGAAAAATGAACATCAAGTCCCAATAAGTGCTGAAAAAAACCAAAACATTCTCCAAGGCTTCAGGATTGTCATTAAACTTAAAGAAATGCAAACTTCTTGCGCTGCATGACTCGCCACTAAAGGAAATCAGCGATGTTTCTATGAAATCAGAAATAAAATACTTGAGCATTTTCCTATCCAAGGACCAAACGTTAAATCAATCCAGGAACATTGAATCTAAACTGAATCAAAGTAAAGCTTAATTCTAATATATGGCTCCAGAGAGATTTATCAATATTAGGCCGGATATATTTGACTAAAATGGATGTGTTTATCCAGATGTATATACCCAGCGTATTCCAATGCTGCTCCAAATCAACTCGTAAAATCTGTTAACCAAATCAATTTCAACTTTATCTGGAGGAACAGACCACACCATCTAAGAAAAATCACATATGGTGAAAGAAACAAGTGAAGGAGGGCTGAAAGTGATAGAGTCGGACTGCTTGAATGGGAC